>NC_056733.1:1806973331-1806993331 GCF_019279795.1 Protopterus annectens
TCAAAACTGTCTCACTATGTTAAATGGGTTTAACATAGCCAGACAGCTTTAAAAAAGCAACGGATATTCTCTGTTGCTTTTTTCTAAAGCTGCCTAGCTATGTTAAACTCATTTAACATAGCGAAACAGTTTTTAAAAAGCAAGGAAGATCTTGCTTCCTCCGTTGTTTTTTTCAAAACTGTCTCGCTATGTTAAATGGGTTTAAGATAGCGAGACAGTTTTAAAAAAGCAAAGGATATTCTCCGTTGCTTTTTTTAAAGCTGTCTCGCTATGTTAAACTCATTTAACATAGCGAAACAGTTTTTAAAAAGCAACGGAGATCTTGCTTTCTCCGTTGCTTTTGCCCACAGCTCTGATGTACTGCGTAGGCATGCGCATGCGCAGTACATCAGAACTGCCGCAGAATACCAGACAGCTGTGGAAGGGCAGCAAGGAGGCATTATACAATGCCATTATTTAAGAAAAGTAATTATATTTTTTCTTAAATAATGTCATTATATAATAACTCACTTCTGGTGGGTAATGCTGGATTTACCCACGAGTGGCTTTGTTTGGCCACTCGGGCTTCGCCCTCATGACCAAACCATACCAACCATGGGTAAATCCAGCATTACCCACACCCAGGCGTGGGTTATTGCTATATTATATGATCAATATGAACAGCTTTCTTTCCTTGCAAATCTTGGCAATCAGCTTCAGTAACACTCTGGGATTTTTTTTTATGCTGAAGGTAGTACTTTATCTGGCTTAAAACTTTGAGATAGCATTTCAGAAGTCAAATAATTGAACAACTGAGCTTCAAAATCAGTCTGTTTAATTAAATGTTGCATACATATAGACTGACAGTCAATTATTTCAAGCACATTCTTACATAATCTACACAGGTTGCCTGATTATTCTCTATTACTTTTTGATAACTCCAAACATTCAAACATTCCCAGAGGTGGATGTTCATGTCTCCTCTTAAATGTGTGTAAGAGAAAATGTACAAGTCCAGATATTTTAGTCTTTCATGACAACTTAAGATGTTACATCCATGTATGGCCTTGGCACATTTCCACTGAACTCCTTCCAGTTCACTCATTCTTGTTCTCTTATAACATTTCCATACTGTTATACTCAGGTTTAGGTCTGATATAACCATCAAACAATGACTTCCTTATTTGTAACCTCCTAATCTTTATAAATCTTTTTCCACAAGCTATAGTTCTATACTAACATTAACTAATTGGTTGATTTGATTAGAAAACCTCAAAGCGGAATATACTCAAATACAAAGGTCATTAAATAAATTTAAAGTTTAAATCACTTTTCCACCTTTGTCTGCCAAATGTCATATGCTTAGTTTTTGAATGATTTATCAGCATATTATTATTCAGTGCTCAAATGGTTAATTTAGTCAAATTCTTTTACAGACCTATGATATCTGTAATAGAAGTAATCAGCATACCAAATTTCAAGTCATCTGTATACAGACTCTAGAATACCTCAGATGAAAAAGATAGATCTGAAAGATGCAAACTAAACAAGTACAAGCCCCTGTAGGACACCTTAAATGTAACTTACAATTTTACCTGTGCATTTGTTGTATGATATTTGCCATGTCCTACTTGTAATGAAGTCCTCTGATCAAGAGTACATCAATAGCTAGTTATTCTAATTTATTGCACACTGTTTTGTGTAGTGTATGACAATGTCAAATGCTGAAGTTAAGTCTGTACATCATAGTACAATGTTTCATTTATAGCTGTTTTATATATATATATATATATATATATATATATATATATATATATATATATATATATATTTTTTTTTTTTTTTTTTTTAATCTGGAGATTGATTTTCTCTTTGATTTTTTTTTAACAGTATCTTTATTAAATTATTATGTATGAGACAAGCAATCTTAGAACAGCATGTTAGAAGTGGTTATAGATCTATATTCAACATATACATGTTGATATAGGTTTCAAGTCCCACCCTTTGCAATTCTGACAATAATTTATCTGAACTAACCTTCTCCATTATTTTTCAACAACATGAAAGTGAACTTAAAAGTCTGTATGACACTGGGTTTGTCCTACTCCTCTTTCTCTTGAAGTTAGGTTTAACTAGGGCATGTCTCCAATCTTGAGGAATCTCCATATATGTAAATGAACTAGAAATAAATAACACATATAATGCCACTGCAAGATCCTACCAAAGTGTTTTCAGGCCACTATTACTAACTCATTAGCCTTCCTGTGATTTGTGTTGGTCCAACTTGCATAGCTCTTGTTCAATATAATCCAATATAATTTCAGTATCTGAAGTTACCTAGATGTTACTAGGGCAAGTTATGACCCCCTTTGTGGAGCCAAACTGCTTTGCAGAAGATTTCATAAATATACCTATAATCTGTTACGTTTAGAATCTACACACAGTTTATCACTTTGTATGTCTCTCCTACATCCTATGTACCAATAAAATAGTTTCCTGTTATGTGCAATACCTTTTTATAAATTTTCTTCAAACTTTTCTTAATCTTGCCTTATGCTGTTTAATATGTCTGTCCAACTTGTCTAATTCAGTTTCTAAAGTTATAACTCAACCACTTATACTTTTGTCTCTTACCTTAATCAAATATCTTGTTTGTATGGAAATAAGTCCTCCTCACCTTCTGTGACTAGATGCTGATGTTAACATTTTTTTATTGTTTGTATTGTTTCTCTTTCAAAGCTTGTCACATTCCTTCTGCTGTATTTCCACTGAACATATCACTATTTTGCTTCCATATAGCCCAGTACTAAGCTTCTCTGTACTGGTTTAGTTTTCAGTTTAGCAGAATTATCTAGCAGCAATCAAGTCTTTATAACCCCATCAGTGTATATCAACACTGGAAAACTTGATATGAAATAATCATTCCATAGGAACACAAACTGTGCCTAGTATATTCTCTTCCCTGGTAGTTTTTTAACAATATAAAGCAGTTGTTGTGCAGAAAAGTATGTTGTAAATAATTTCCTTACTAATGTTGTTGAATCCATATTATTCTTGTCTTTTTTGTAGTAAATTTAAGTCCCAAGCTACTATTACATTTCCTCCTGTATTTCATGCAGGAAATGTATGAATTCCTCTAGGTCATCAGCATTTGACTTTGCTGGTCTATACACCCCAACAACTGTTATATGTTTCAGTGTTTTTTAAACTACCTTTATTGAATTATCACTTGTGATATAGGCACATTTACATTTATATAAAAGTAATCAAACAAACTTTATTAACAAGTTAAAATTAACAAATATTATGCTTCACATATATTGCTATATATCATATAATCTAAGCAACATTACATAAACTGTTCAACTCCTGTTCCTTTTTTTTAAACAAGAAATATCTTTGTTAAACCATCACTTGTGACATAAGCAATCATACATTTATATAAATGGAAACAAACCACACCAACACAATCCTAGTTGCAAGCATTTTACATCACAAACCATGCTGACACACTCTCACTTGCAAACATTATACATCACTTATAATCTACCTAACCATTTTCAGTCAAACATTATATAGCTTATTTAAGTCTTGCCTTCTTTTAAACGTCATTCCTCCTCTCTATGTATCGTTCCCACAATTCCCATTTTTCCTATGTAGTTTCTCCTACCTTTTCCAAAGATCTCAATTCCAGTTGTTTTATCTCTGTTACTATATTCACTAATTTTAATATAGTTGGTTTAGATTTTGATTTCCATTTTCTAGTAACTGCTTTTTGGCTGCCACCATAATTAGAGAAAGCAAGGCCTTACCATTCCCAGAAAATGTGTTCCCAATTACTTCTTTCTTCCCTGCATGCCTCCAACATGTGCTGTCAACCTGAGGAAAAAAAATTCTCTGAGTCCACTTGGGGTATAAAAATATCTAGGTAAACATTTCCAAGCAAAATTCCTAAATATTCTAGATTTTGTTGCATATTTGGGAGACATACATATATTCTCCCATTGTTTCTTTGTGAATTGCATATAGGTTCATAGGTTCATAGGTTCATACTAGGCTATCATTATTTTGCTGTGCTGTCGCTGAAGTGACACAGAGATTGAATCCCTGGGGGGTATATGACGATCTCCCATCCATTGGTCAAGATTTCTCTTGAACAAGCCAGCGAGGTGCTCTGCCTCACATTTTGTTCCAAGCATAGGGAGTCTTTGGGTGATGAAACTGAATAGGTTTCAGTCGAGCAGCAGCGGATAGATTTTTTTTGAGACCCTTTCCTTTTTTGAGGAACTTTTTGGTGGCCTCCAGCTGCGCAAGTGTCGGGTCAGACCACATTCGAATGGGGCATTGTACTCAATCATTGGTCTGATGTGAGCCTGTGGGACACCACTTGGCTCTGACATGGAGCCTGCAATGGCGACCAACCCGACCCTGTGGGTTCAGTCAGTTTGCCAGCCACCTTGCTTTGTGTGTATGCGTTAACATTTAATGATGAGTTTTTTCAATGATACCGAGTGGGGTATTGCAAGGCCTAGATAGCTCTAGTGGGCTGTATGGGCTGCCTTTCCCCTCATCAATGGCTGGTGTGACTTGTTTAAAAAATCAAGTAAGTAAAAAGCATGATCTGCCTGACAAACAAAAAACTTGGTTTGGATCCAGCTGCGCAAAAATTCCCTATTTCTTTATCTTTATTTATGATATGATCCTCTCCATGGCTGCAGAAGGCTAAGAGAAGCTAATGGGCGGTAATTTCCCAGGTCGGTGGGTGGACCGCGCCTTTGTGAAGTGGGACCACAGTTGCAGAAGTTTAACACTGAACCTGTCAGCCAGTATTGGCAATGTGTGGTAGGATCAGTAATCTTCACATCATTATTTCAGGTGGGGGGATGAGGACCTCCAGCGAGATTAGTTTGTGATCTGATCACCCAGTGAGGGGTATACTTCGGTGTGTTGAACATTGTGCTCCCATGTTCGTGATGATGAGATCAAGTATGTTATCTCAATTCCACTTTTGGGGGCTTAGGGTGTTAGTGTCTTGTAGTGTCTATATTCTATATTTTGAAGTCACCTAGTATGATGGTGATTGGTGATTTGGTGATCCATATTCCCTCTAGTGTTTCAAAGCCCATGTGTGGTTCCTGAGTTTGTTGTGAGGGCCTGTAACATGCTACAATTTGCAGAGAGCAGTCTTGCCGGGTTAATTGCACCTGGATGGTCTCCGATGCTCTTGTGGTGTCCTTGATGATGATGAAACCCCCCTCCTTTCTTAAGTATTTTTCTGATTTTGGGGCCCGAACGCATGATATGAGGTAAAACCTGAAGCTTTGGGTATGTGGCGGATTCTAGCGCCCGACAGACAGCTTACTGTGACCTTCTCCTTACTCAGTCTGGTGAGCGGGACGTCAGTGTGTCTGACTATGAGTATGTCTTTGTGTGTTTATGTGTATGAATTGAGGTTGTAGTGGTACTATGTGAGACTGGGTCTATAGTGAGTGCTCCATCCAGTCTCTTTCCAATCCTTTCTAACCTCTTCTGATTGATTCTTATAGTTATCATGCAATATTTTATATAGTCTAATAATTTTTCCTTTTTAGTGGCAGCTTCTGTTATAAATTCTACTAAAAACTCCACCAGTGCTGATCTTTCATTTAGGACCCCCTATATCTTTCTCTTTGCCTATACTCTGACATCAATCCTTGATAGGGAACACAATCTCTAACCTGCAGTCCAAATAAATTATTGACATCTTCCCATTCTATCGTCTTTTCCTCTCTAGTTATTTGCTCCTAATACCTTGGTTCTTTTGTCAGTTTTCTCCAATAAATTCCAGCCCCCTTTTGCCTCTTGTTTATATCCATAACTGCAGTCATCCCTATCAACAGAACCCTCTTTCTCTATTGCTGTCTTTATTCTCACTGTTACACAATCTACAGTAATGGTGTTATCACAGAATATGCATTAATCATGGGTCTTGTAAAACCCTTAATGTCTGTTACAGTAAAAACATGTATGCCCTGACAGAACTCATTTCTAGTCATTGCTCTTTAACCATGTTACACAAACAATTACCACACCAATTTTCTGAGAATATAGCAAATTTTCCAATTAAAAATATTATTAATGTGCTAGCATTAACAACCATCAGCAATACATCAAATGATCTGACAACTGATACAGTTCTGAACTGTCAAAAATCCTGTCTTATGTTTGTCAAATATTACAATATATCTGCTGCAAAAATTCTCTTACCTTGTCTTGACAAGGGCACACCATCGTGTGTAAACAAATGTGTGCCCAAAATAAGGCTTGCATACTGTACACATTTCCATTTTTTAAAATGGGCCATTTTCCATGTAGGTATTTACCCAAAAAATCTTTCCATTCAGCCTGGCCTGACTCTCCTTTGTACATGTGATTTGTATAAAATATGACGTACACCTGTCAAAGAAGGCAAATGATGATAATTTTAAGAGAGAGATTAATATATTGAAAGACATGTTTGGAAACAGAAATTACCCTGAGAAACTCCTGAAATCTGTGGAGAATGTGGTAACAGAAGGCAGGAGAGATACATTTCGCCCTTTTCTAGGAGACAATAGTGTTCCACCTATCCCCCTAGGTGTTTCTAGTGCTGAAAATTTTGATAGAGCTCTAATTTTGGAGTATAATGTCAGCTCAGGGTGGTGAGGGACATCCTAGGGACATCCTAGAAAGGGAATGGATGAGATTTTTAGCCTTCACAGATTTAGACATAATACCCAAGGAGAAGTTAAAAATGGTGTACAAAAATGTAAGGTCTTTGAAAAAACAGTCAGAGTACAATAATACTGGAAATAAGGGTTGTAGCAATAAAATAAATGGAACTTACAAGTGTGGTAGCTGTAGCCAATGTCCTTATATTGTAAATAATGATAGTTATTCTTTACCATGTAGAAATACAGTATTAAGAAGTAAAGAGTTTAGCAACTGTGAAACCTTTGGAGTGATATACCTGGCAACTTGCTAGGTATGCCAGGCATTCTACATAGGTAAAACTGAACATAAACTGAAGAGAAAGATATATGAGCACATCTACAACGTGCAGTATGAAAAGGAAACAAATGCATTGTATAGACACAAACAACATTGTTCTAAAGCCAGTTTTTTTATTTTATGTTGTTGAAAAGGTTACTATTGATGGAAGAGGTGGTCTATGGGAGGAAAAGATTGAATATCATGAGCTTTGGTGGCAATTAACACTACAGGTGAATAAATGGCCAGGTTTAAATGAACATATTTTTATTGCCCTAGTTCTCAAAATGAGAGCAGCAAAGTTGTAGTGATTTCCTCCTTTAAACCCCTCCATTTAGCTGGCAACCCTTTTAATTACTGACATTACATTCCTAGTTTTTAAACTTTTAACATTTTAGTATATTTAAGCACTTTATATTTAATATTTAATATTTGTAATTTATTTTATGAAATGTTATTAATATAAATTTCCCATAGATGGAGCTCTCTGCTTTAGAATGAATTTAATAGAACATTTTAAAAGCATTTTAAAAGTATTTTATGTTTGTTGTTTAATGTGAAGTTTTTCAATGAGAAGTTTTTTATTGTGATGTTTTTTACTGTGAAGTTTTTTTAATGAGATTTATGAAGGTCTATCATGCTTTGTATTTGTCTATATACAGGATGTGTCTATTAAATTTGTTAATGGTCCTGACATTTTCATTGGATAATTAATGGAATGATGTTCATTAGGTTTTATTATAAATTATCCTTAGGTATTGCATGCCCACGCCCACATCTGACGAAGTAACTTTAAACGAAAACGTATTGTGACAACGAATTGTGTCAACGTTAATGTTATAGCAGAATAAACTTGTTGGTTTGAATCTCCCTTCGTGGCTTCATTGTTTCACCTTACATTGCATTCTCTTGCATTTACTGGTGTCATTGTGCTTTGGTGATCACTTTTGGTCATTGGTACTTATTTTCACCATGGAAGGTGAAACGAGCACGGATTTGGAAAGCAGAGGTATCAAGGAAGAAGTTGGCCAGATGAGAAAGCTTATGGGCCAACTTTCTCAGCTAACTGGTTTACTTACTCCCGTAAGTAAATCTATAGTAGACATCTTAAGTAGAGGCAATAGTGGGCGTTCCCCTGGTGGAGATACAGTGTGTGGGGGCAGGGCATTCAGTAGTGAAGCAAACATGAACGCTACAAACAAAAAGCATGGCTCCAATTAAAACAGAAACGCTGACAACAACACTTATTTGGGAACATCTACTTCATTTAATGAATTTAATTCTAAGCCTTGCTTTCTAAAGGAAATGGGAGTTACACATGGTTTAGTGGCTTCATATGCTGCTTCTGCTTCAAACAGAGGTACTGTAGATATTATTCCGGCTGGACAGGACCAACATGCTAAAACTAATAAAAATCCTAACAGACTGGATTTCAAAGACTGGCTCCAGGTTAGTTACACTAATAATTTTAAAGATAAAGTGGCAAAACCTGGACCTATTACTGAATCATTTCAGACTAAACTGGTACATTTTGAAAAACTATTGTTTAAATTTAAAACTTTAGACATTGAAAATGTATATTTGAATGAATGTATTGTTGAAGGAATCGTACCTAAGGGGCTGCGTGTTTAAAAATACCCTAATAACATGGCCCCAGGAAGTGATTTTCACAAAGAATTGATTGTCATTTTTAACAGATGTGGGCTTGAACTATGAAGAAGTATGATTAAAGAGAACAATTGAGTTAAAGAGGATATTTTAAAAGAAACTGAATTGCTTAACACTTGTATTAAAGATGATTTGATTTTTACCATTCGTAGTGAAAGGGAAAAATATGAAAATATTAGACATGACATTGATAAGCAATGTGAGGAGCTTATTAAAAGAAAAATTAAAAAAATAGAAAGAGTTTTAAAGGACTATAAGAATGATGTTAGCTACCCAGTACTCAAAAATAGTTATATATTTCGGGAAAACAAGGGTATAGGAGAAAACAGGACAGTAAATATGGATTAGAGTTTTACTAACTGTGAAAATAGATTTGAAGGTGATGATTATTCCGATTTTCCACCCCTTCGAAGATCTGAAATACTTAGGAACAGGGGGTTGGAATATCAACAACCCCAATATACACATCTTCAGGGAGGGGGAGGTATTAATTCACAGTCCTCCGATTTAGCATTTAAAACCATTAAGCAGGACCCATCTAATAACTATAGATTTACAAGTGACAATTTTAGCATTTACAATTTTAGTGACATTGTTTTAAGACATGACCATTTTAGTCTTTTGTCAAAAGAAATCAAATGTATTCCCTCTACTAAGGGTGACTTATCTAAAACATTAGTAGACGTGAAATGTTTTATGAGAAAAAATAATCTCCAGGTTTTTTTAAACAAGGAAAAGTTCTAGAAACCCAGTATTACCAAAAAGAAAAGTATGTTCAACCCCCCCCCCTTGCACCTTCAGATTAAAAACTTTGAGAACTTAGTTGAAAATGAAACTAGACAGGCTTTTAATAATATAAAATGGAAAACTAACCTAGGTGAAGGTGAGAAGAAGGTATTATCTGAGTTAAAAAATAATAGCCAGATGAGAGTGATGAAACCTGACAAGGGAGGGGGAATTGTACTAATGGATATATTCACATATGATTCTAAGATGTATAAAATTTTTAGAGACACAGATAAATATTCCTGTGTCTCTAGAAATTAGATCAACATTTCCTATAGAAGGATTGATTTGGTTTTGGAAGATTTGGTTCTTGAAGGGTTAATAGACTGTAAAACCCTAATGTATTTAAAGGTGGATAAACCCAGGATCCCAACTATTTTTGGGACCCCTAAAACACATAAAAATGGCACAGATCCCCCTCTAAGACCCATAGTATTTGCAGAGGGCTCTAAGACCTTACCCTTGGCCAAATATATAGACATAAAACTCAAAATGCTTTGGACAAAGAGACAAAGTATTTTAAAAGATTCTTGGGATTTTTTAGGAATCCTCAAAAAAGAATTGTACAAAGAAAATCTGAACTTTTTAACTATTGATGCCATGGACCTTTTTTCTAGTATTCCGCACAACGAGGGTTTGAGTTTTCTAGAGGAAATTATTTTTAAAGATGGTACCTTGACACACAATTAATGTATTTTAATATTATAGCTTTTAAACTTGGTTTTAAAATACAATTATATTTTTTACAAAGGTGAATTTTTTCATCAAAAGAAGGGGGTAGCAATGGGGGCAAACTGTGCACCTTCTTATGCAAACTTGGTTCTGGCATACTAGGAAGAGAAATATGAATTAGATTCAGTATATAGTCACTGCTGGAATCTGTATAGGAGATTTCTGGATGACATTTGTATTTTTTGGTTATCAAGTGAGGAAGAAGTCATAGCTTTTATTGATTATTTACATAATACTACCAGTTTTTTAAATTTTACTCATAATTTTAATAGGGACAAATTAGAGTACTTAGACATTGAAATTACCAGAGAAATGAAGGATTTAATTCTAAAGTGTACAGGAAAAATATGTTTTGTAATTCTTACCTACATTATAATAGTGCACATCCTACACACTATAAAAGGAATATTGTAAAAGGTCAATATATTAGATCTAGTAGAATGACATCAAATGATGATGATTTTAAGAGAGAGATTAATATATTGAAAGACATGTTTAGAAATATAAATTACCCTGAGAATCTCTTGGAATCTGTGGAGAATGTGGTAGCAGAAGGTAGGAGAGATAAATTTTGCCCTATTCCAGGAGAAGATAGTGTTCCACCTACCCCCTAGGTGTTTCTAGTGGTGAAAATTTTGATAGAGCTCTAATTTTGGAGTATAATGTCAGCTCAGGGTGGTGAGGGACATCCTAGGAACATCCTAGAAAGGGAATGGATGAAATTTTTAGCCTTCACAGATTTAGACATGATTCCCAAGGAGAAGTTAAAAGTGGTGTACAAAAATGCAAGGTCTTTGAAAAAACAGTTAGAGTACAATAATACTGGAAATAAGGATTGTAGCAATAAAAGAAATGGAACTTACAAGTGCAGTAGCTGTAGCCACTGTCCTTATATTGTAAATAGTAATAGTTATTCTTTACCATGTAGAAATACAGTATTAAGAAGTAAAGAGTTTAGCAACTGTGAAACCTTTGGAGTGGTATACCTAGCAACTTGCCAGTTATGCCAGGCATTCTACATAGGTAAAACTGAACGTAAACTGAAGAGAATGATATATGAGCACATCTACAATGTGCAACATGAAAAGGAAACAAATGCATTGTATAAACACAAACAACATTGTTCTAATGCCAGTTTTTTTATTTTATGTTGTTGAAAAAGTTACTATTGATGGAAGAGGTGGTCTATGGGAGGAAAAGATTGAATATTGTGAGCTTTGGTGGCAATTAACACTACAGGCGAATAAATGGCCAGGTTTAAATGAACATATTTCTATTGCCCCAGTTCTCAAAATGAGAGCAGCAAAGTTGTAGTGATTTCCTCCTTTAAACCCCTCCATTTTGTTGACAACCCTTTTAATTACTGATATTACATTCCTAGTTTTTTAAATTTTAACATTTTAGTATCTTTAAGCACTTTATATTTAATATTTAATATTTGTAATTTATTTTTTGAAATGTAATTAATATGAATTTCCCATAGATGGAGCTCTCTGCTTTAGAATGAATTTAATAGAACATTTTAAAAGTATTTTATGTTTGTTGTTTAATGTGAAGTTTTTCAATGAGAAGTATTTTATTGTGATGTTTTTTACTGTGAAGTTTTTTTAATGAGATTTATGAAGGTCTATCATGTTTTTGTCTTTGTCTATATACAGGATGTGTCTATTAAATTTGTTAATGGTCCTGACATTTTCATTGGATAATTAATGGAATGATGTTCATTAGGTTTTATTATAAATTATCCTTAGGTATTGCACACCCACATCTGACGAAGTAACTTTAAACGAAAACGTATTGTGACATGAATTGTGTCAACGTTAATGTTATAGCAGAATAAACTTGTTGGTTTGAATCTCCCTCCATGGCTTCATTGTTTCACCTTACATCGCATTTTCTTGCATTTACTGGTGTTGTTGTGCTTTGGTGATCACTATTGGTTAAAGGTTGTAAATTCCATATTAACAGTCAGAGTGTCCTTGCAGATAAGATCATTTTTGATTAGCATGAATAAAAACAGCTCCATGCTTTTTACGTTAAGGCATTCTGTTGCCTTTCTCAATCCTGTATTTTTGCTCCAGGCAAGCATAACACTATTCAGTTTTCATTATCTTCCTTGCAAATGTAAGTATAATTTCTTCTAATTGAATCTCCAATTACAGGGATATAATTTCTGATCAGATCTAATGAACATTCATCTTCTAGTTCAGCAATATCTACTCTATCAGTTGTTACACCATTAGTCTTATTAATCACACTGTTGGAGGGTAGAGGAATGGTGAGGATGCAGGGAGTAGAGTTGGTAAAGGTGGATGAGTTTAAGTACTTGGGATCAACAGTTCAGAGTAATGGTGAGTGTGGAAGAGAGGTGAAGAAGAGAGTACAGGCAGGATGGAATGGGTGGAGAAGAGTGTCAGGAGTGATTTGTGACAGACGGGTACCAATAAGAGTGAAAGGGAAGGTCTACAAGAGGGTAGTGAGACCAGCTATGTTATATGGGTTGGAGACGGTCGCATTGTTGAAAAGGCAGGAGTCAGAGCTGGATGTGGCAGAGTTAAAGATGTTAAGATTTGCACTGGGTGTGACTAGGATGGACAGGATTAGGAATCAGTATATTAGAGGATCAGGTCAGGTTGGACAGTTTGGAGACAAAGCAAGAGAGGCGAGATTGCGTTGGTTTGGACATGTGCTGAGGAGGGATGCTGGGTATATTGGGAAAAGGATGCTAAGGATGGAGCTGCCAAGTAAGAGGAAAAGAGGAGGCCTAAGATGAGGTTTATGGATGTGGTGAGAGAGGACATGCAGGTGGTTGGTGTGACAGAGCATGATACAGAGGACAGGAAGAAATGGAAACAGATGATCCGCTGTGACAACCCCTAACGGAAACAGCCAAAAGAAGATGATGAATCACACTGTTTTCAATGTTTATTATATTTTCAAACACACAATCCTCATCCTGCTATCTTTGTACTTCAACAGTTTGTGCCATGTTGTCAACTTCTGTCTTTCGCCTCTTTTTTCTTATACCAATGTTCTTCAGTCCTTCCAAGTTCAATTTTTATTTCTTCCTTTTGACCTGCCCCTTGCCTCTTTTTCTATAGATTTTCTGTTAGAAAAAATGATGCCTTTTTTGTGAAGACTAAATATTTTCTGATGGAACAATGTTAATATTCCCTATAATCTGTGTGTTACATAAGAAAGCAGTATACTTTTTAGTAGCTATTCTATTTGCATTATAGACAATCGATTCTGTTTTCATTATAGACATTAATCGATTCCATTTTCATCATTGTTATTTGTAGTGAACGTCTTCCTTTCCTTCTTATTTTCTTTTACATGCTCTGAATCTACAGACTGTTGAATACTTGCATCCTGAATTACACAGTTGTCATCTGTAGTATTATGTTTAATAGGGGTTGAGTGATCTTTGCAATATATACATCCTTCCCTAAATGTGTTCTATTTGGACATGGTCTAATATTATTTATCTCATCAGCTCAGTCATTAATAGATATAATAACAGTTTTTCAAGCTGCCCCAATTACACAAGTGTGATCATCAATAAGCCTAGACTTGCTACTAATAATGGTAAGCAAATCATCCATCTTTTGACATGAGGAACACAGATCACCAGTATTATCAGGTGTTACCTTTAAATATACATAGCATTTAATACACTGTACAAGATATTTGTGCTTTAGTAGATCATTAATGTCATACTTTGAATCCATTTTCGGCTACAAAGACTTTTAAAAGAAGAGAATTATCAAAATCAATGAACACAGATTTCAAAGGAATTCTAAGTTAAGTCCACTGGCCAGAACATACCCATTTTCACTAGTGTAAAAGATAGTAATAAACAGGAAGGAAGGTACAATAGATTTAGTAGTTTGACTGTATGAAAAGAAGGTGTAAGGTTACATGCTATTTACAATATTTACATAGATCAGGTGTGAGAGAGAGAGAAAAGAAGAAAAGAAGAAGATATTAGGGTAGAGAGTAAAGAGAAAGGATGTAGAGGGTTCAAAGGGAATTTGATTAAATTTTCTTCAGATCTAAGAGAGATCTGTTTGGGGTGTATATGGAAGGATGTGTTTGCTAGGGCATTTTTTTTCAGGAATATTAATAAATTTGAGCAGGTTAGTTTTGGGAGTAGGTCTAGGTAGTAGAGAGTTTCTAGCAGTTCAGAGTTTGTAAGGAAAGACATTTAGATTTTATTATAGCAGATTTCGAGTTTAGTGTGATGGAAGAAGACAGGTTAGTAAGGAGAGGCTCCCATATAGTAGAGATGGTAGAGAATATAGGGTTGTTAAGGAATGTCTAGTTGAGTTGGAGAGAAAGCAGTTGTTCTTATAGAGCATACCTAGCTTTGGTGTGTTTTTCTTTATGTTTTGTTTATTGGATGACTGTTGTGTCTGGGATGCAGAGTGAAGGTTATTTATGAAGATAGAGAACCAGGATAGAAAGATAGATGAATGAGAAAGGTGTTTCTGGTGATGGTGTCGAAGGCTTTAGACAGATCTAGCAGTACAGTGAAAAAAGTAACCCAGAATCCCTGGCTTGGTGACTGTTTTCAAGAAGGATAGTAAGGCAGCAATAGTGCTGTGTGTCCAGGGCGACATTTCTTAGGATTTTTGAGAACTTTGGGGGGTTCTTATTTTGGTTGACTGTAGTTTGTAGTAGTAGTTCTTTTTGTCTTTTATTTTTCTATAGATTCAAGATTTGTCCCTTGATGCATGACTTGTTTTGTTTCTTTAAGTATTATAGGTCTGCCAGTTTGGTATGTTTAAGAATGTTTTGAGAAGATAGTTGGGTTGAAGTTGCTGAGGGATAGCTGCCTGAAAAGAGTTATTTTTTGGATGAGAGACTAGGATCCAGTCAATGGTAGATCCTGGGGATTTGTTTGCAAATTTTTTCAGTTGAGGCCCAGTAAAAGAATATTTTCAAGGGTTGTTGTGTTGTCACCTGGGGATATATATTTCAGAGGGGGATGATGTGGGGTTTTTTGGTTTCAGAAGAGATCTGGCTGATGTGGTGTTGGTTGTGCCAATCAATGAAAGAAATGTGAATTTGTTGTATTTAGGCTGAGAGCATTGATTGAGAAGAGCTTGGGGGTAGTTAACTTCCATGAGAAAATCATACAAACAATATGTAATTAATTGTTAAATTAAGTATATTAAATTTGTCACTCTGACCTACCATGCCAGTCACTCAAATGCTGGATTTCCTTTATATTGCACAGCAGCTTCTGCTCACTATCGCTACAGTCGCACCTAATAATAAAGATCAATAAACCACAAACGACACAAGATTGTTTAAGGTAAGCCCTGGATTTTCATCTCTACAGTCTGTGTAAATTTATAGTTAACTAGGCCCCTTGGGATGGCTAGAGTTTGCCTGTCTAAAATCTATCAATTTCTACAATAAACAGTAAAAATCAGAGATAAGACAACAAAATATTAATCAAGATAAATCTTCCTGTCTTCAAGTTATGCATATCTTTCTATAAACAATGAAAAACGGAGGTAAAATTAAACATAAATCAAAATAAATGTTATCTTGCCAAGCAGTTGCAATCAATCACAAGCCAAACACAGGATTGTTTCAGACAAGCTCTGGGTTGCCCTTTATAAAGTCGGTGTGAATTAATAGGCCTGACTAGACCCCCTTGGGATGATTAGATCTTGTCTGTCTGAAATCAATACTATTGTTTGACAGCTGGCTTAGAGGATTAAGGAGCTCTTAATGAGCTGTGTCCAGTGGTGCAAGGTTTGATTCCCTCAGCCTCCATTGCCTAACTGTGTGACTCTGAGCTAGTCACAACCAGACACCACTCCCAGGCTGAATTTGAAAAATGGTTTATGAAAATAATTAATTCATTCATAAACCTTTCTAACAACAAACAGTGAAAACTGGAGGTACAACAACATATAAATGAAAATAAATCATCCTCTCTACAAGTTATCCCTATTTTCCTACAAGCAGTGAAAACCAGAGGCAAAAATAAAATATAAATCAAAATAAATCTTTTCTTACCAAGCAGTTGCATAGTCAAAGTTCTGCATGTTCTCTGTTCCTTCTTTGTATCTGTATGTCTTCACATTTACACTACATATAGTATGATCATATCTGTTCTTCTTGGTAAGTCATTGTGTCAGGTAAATTATTCTTTGAACATTAATTCCACAGTCCATACTCATCCTCAAGCTTATTATTTTTGTAGTTCTATAAGACTCAGTGATCATTAGTAGCTGAGTTTTCTGTCTACATGTATTTCTTTCAACAACTCGGTAAAATTGTTTAATTTTTCAGGAACAACAAAAATATGATATACTTAGCTTAGTTTTGAGGGGGAACTTTTGAAGGTATCCATTGCCCTTTATTAAAAATAACTTGTCACTGAGAATGGCCTTTTCTCTTGTCTCTACCATTGTGTGAACTATTACTAGCAGGGGTGTCACTAGGCATACTCAGTGTTCTCAAATGAGTACATTTTTTCTGAGCATCTCTTGGAAACTTCAACACACAAAAAGCACAGAATGTTTAGAACTGTGTAAACCAATATTTAAAGTACAGGGGTATAAAACTAATTATTTTATGAAAAGAATATACTTCTAAAAATAGCTTTTTGTTGGTATAAATTATAATAGTTGAAAATAACATCTCTCCTACCTGATGGTAGTAGTTTGAGGGTTGGGTACATTTTTAAAATGATACATGGGTAGTGGGAAAACAACATTAGGTTTGAGTACAAATGCAAATTTCTGGCTACATCCCTGATTACTAGTTATAAGCCTATAGTTGTGTTTGGAGATTCTTCCCATTGTGGGCACAGTTCCCTGAAAAAAAAGATTATTATTTAATATTTATCTTTTGTTGAACATGTTAGTCCCACTAGGCTAGTAACCTATTTCCAGGGGAGAACTGAACTGGTATTTATAGTATTAGGAGAACTTGTCAAGGGCATCAGAGAACTTCCCCTTGTCTTTTCAATAGGTGCACTGGAATTACTCCTTCCATTTTAGCTATAACCAATTCAATTAGATGGGGCCTTGGTTTAACATCTCATTCAAAGGATCAGAAACTCAGGAATGCGGCCCCCTACCCCCTTATACTGCACTGCAGTATCAGCAGGCCATCTCCCGAGTGTGTGAATAGAACTACAGCCTTCTCCACCAAAAGTGAATGTGTTACCTGTTGTACCACTGACATGCCTACTCCAATGTTTGCTGATATCAGAAATTGAAGAATATATTGTCAGATTTTCAACATGAAACCAGGTTCAACATGTCTTTCCATTAGCATCTGTGCTGATGAAATTTCCATAGTTTGTAAAGGCATATTTCTATAATCCAGAACTGAAAAAAAGTAATCAGAGTTTTAGAGGTTTCATACTTTCATATAAGGTTCTTTATAGCCTGGACCATATGCTCCACTTACCCATTACTTTGCAGATATTTGGAACCTGATGTAATATGCATAAATTCCCATTGCTTCACAGAGTGTAGAATTATTGGCTTATGATCCGTGGACTATTATAAATTTGTAGATTCACAGATATAACAAGTCAAGAAAGTCATGAGACCATTTGTACCTTGTTGATATGATTTACCTGCTGCTTTTTACAGAAAGCCAAATTAAATCTAGCATGGGACGAATTTGCATATGACCATCCAGTTGTCAGGATTAGTCTTGAAAGATTGTTCCTCTGTTTAGTGTATATTAGCTGTTTATTTAACTATATTGCCTAAGAAATCTGAACATTCATAGTGTTTCGTTTATATGTTAGTGGGGATTCATATCCTTAGATCTAATGTTAGTGGAGATGCTTATCTTGACGAGATGTAAGAGATCAAAAAAGGTCTGATACTTGATAGAATGGAATGCAAGACACAGATCAGTACATAATAGTTTACAAAAGGCACAGTGGAGAGAGAGATTCAAGTCTGTCTTAATAGCTTATGATGTTAGACCTGTAATTTTCAGTTAGGAAACATTGAGGCCTTTCTAGGTGTGTGATATGTTTTGACAGTTATGTACCAATGGAGGCATTGTACTCTATAATTAGAGCAGAGTGCAGTGGGAATGTAACTTCTTTTGATCCAGATGAAATGCCTTTAGGTATTGGTTATGCTCAATAGAAGGATTTCTTGACTAATAGTACACTATGGTCAAAAGAAAAGGAGTTGCTGACCCAGATGCCATGATCCTTTATTTCCATATCAATCTAATGTCGGATGCCTGCTATGGTGTACGCTGGACATGAGACATTTTTGCCAAAGGCAACAATACTACAGCTTTATGGAATTATTTTCTATCACCTCATTTGGTGTATCACAGACACATTTCAATATCATGGTGGAACAATGACTGGTAGTTTTACACGCTATACTGCTTTTTAGTACTTTGAATAATATTCAGCAAAGAGAAAGCAACGTGCGTCTTTATAATGAAACAGATGTATTCCTCCTTACCCTCAAGAAAAGTCTGGTATTTCATGTGATGACATTTCCTCTATCCTACTAAACAAGCTTTCCAAAAAACAAAAGGATGTTTCACCTGTGGGATGTGTAACTGGTGCCATGTTTAAGCATGTTGTTTTCTAATCAAGGGCATTTTTATTTATTATGGGGTATTATTTGTAAACATAATAAATCTAGGAGGTCCTATTTCCTTTACACTGGATTTTTTATTGGAAAAAATGGCAGCAATTGGATGCTTTTAATATACCGCTTAAATGAAAAGCTGCAATATGCCCCGGTTTTGAAATATAGATGTTGAGTTAAAGATTTTGATTTGATATACAGTTTGATGTATATATATATATATTCTTTTTAATTATACACAAACCTAAAACTGGTATAGTTAATGAATTTAAAACAAGATTATATTCATTAATGTTTTATATGTTTTGTTGATATTTTATCGTGTGCAGGAAAGTGATGTAACATTACCAGCTGATTTTAATTTAGGCTGCCACTAGTATAAATTCTAAACAAATATCAGTGTGATCAGTAGGCCAGTAGAGAATATCATGTGCTCCTTTGTTACTCTTAGTCATGGGGTTTATGAAACCTAGCATCACAAAGTTGAGTAGGCATGATCACTTTGAACATTAAGTCTTGTCTACATGAATGCACAATGAATATTAAAAAGTGTACAGTAAAGCCTGGATGTATTCATTTGGTATCATCTGTCAACCACTCATGACTGTGTTTTATAAAAGCCTGCAATTCTATGTCCTTTATTGTACTGATTATTAGTTCTTCTAGCCTCTTATATGATATAAGCAATTATGAAATTGCCCTCAGAAGTTCACCATGTTTCTTTAGAATGTCGTCTTTCCATGACAGTAAGGTAAGTAAGCACTGGTATGTCTATCAGCTATATACATCAAGGTACTCAGTTTCTACTAAACTTAAAAGGCATAGCACTTCAAACCAAGTAGCATTTTTTGAAGTGTAGCTGGTGTATTTTGCAGATACGTTTTGAATATGCCCTGCTGTGGTTTATGATCTGAGTCCTCCATAACTAATGTACTATAGCCATGGAACTTTAACATGTTTGAGCAGCACTCAGTGTGATCCATATGTATCCATATGATACTGAGCTATGTTACTGCAGAAATACTGCTCCAAGCTCTCGTTGGACATCTCTGGAAGTGTATCTAGTCGTGGCATATCATAGAACATCAGAAGAAGACCTCAGTAACTAGCTTTTCCAACATCTAAAATGCCTTTTCCTGGGAACAAAAGTATGGAATATCATTTGCTAATACCCCTTCAATAGCACAAGTATGGAATGAATGTGTAAAGATATTATAACAT